>NC_135325.1:94404681-94424681 GCF_048772815.1 Callospermophilus lateralis
CCGCTCAGATATAGGTTCCAGGACTGAACAGACAACAAAAATGAATAGACAAATGGCATTATGTCAAAGTAAAAAGCAAACAATTAACACAGAGAACAGGCAACTTACCAAATGGAAGAAAATGTTTAAAAGTAAGCATCTGATAAAGGATTACTATTCAAAATATATAAGGCACTCAAGTCCATAGAAAGAAAACAACTTGAATTAAAAGTGGTTAAAGGGCCCAAAGACACATACCTCAAAAGACTTTCAAAGAGCCAACAGATATTTAAATGTATCATCCTTAAGCAAAAGTGGGACAATAATCCACCATGTCCCTGAATACACCTTTCTGTTCCCCAATGCCTACGCAAGTCAAGGAAACAATAAGTGTGAGTCTGAGCCATAATGTTCAGATACATGTTATCTTGAAGGACACTAGCTTGAAATCAGGAAAAGTTAATGTTATGTATAGATAAATGCTTTATTTTTAAGTTTATACTCTACATTTGTGTTAAAGAACTGCTTTCTTGCCAAGTTTCTTGGGGAGCTATTCATACCATGGCACATCAGTGGAGATGCTGCTGCTTCTGTAGCCCATACAATGCCCCTTTCTGCAGTAACTGGTGTGGATCAGAGAGCTGTGGAGAGTAATAGGGGTGCCACTTTCTGGTGAGGTAATGGGGCACTACGTGCACCAGATGTATACCTGTCCAGCCCATTACCACAGGACTTTCTGATGAGATACTTGAGGTACTGCATGGAACAGAGGTACATCTGTTCAGCTTATCACTACTGGACTTGCTGGCAAAGTACCTGTTTAGCCCATTGCTACTGGACATAGCCCCATAAGAAGTTCTCAATAAACCTATATCTTATATCCCTTTTGGGGGTATTTTCCTTGTCTCCCCTGCCTTTCACAACTGAGGAGTAGGTGATACAATGAGAAAATACTTAACATCACTAATAATCAGGAAAATGCAAATTAAAATCACAATAAAACATCACCTTGCAATTTTCACAGTGGATATCGTAAAAAAATAAATAAATAAAGTTAAGTTTTGGTGATGATGTGGAGAAAGAGAACACTTGCATATCATTGGTGGTGATGTAAATTAGTAGAGCCATTAGGGGAAACACTATGGAATTTCCTGAAAAAAAACTATCATAATACAGCAATGCCATACTAGGTATATATGCAAAGGAAACAAGATCAGTATGACAAAGGGATATGTTCATTACAGTATTATTTACAATAGCCAAGATACATAATCAACCTAAGTGTTATTAATGAATGAATGGATAGAGAAATTGTGCAATATTATACCCAATAGAATATTATTGAATTTTTTAAAAAAGGGGAAATTTGTCATTTGTGACAACATAGATGAGCCTGAAGGACATTAAATTAAGTGAAATAAGCTAGATACAGAGACAAATGTCACATGGGTGACTGCACTTATATGTGGGATCTAGAAAAGTTTAACTCAGAAACAAAAAGTAAAATTGTGCTTCCCAGGGGTTGGAAAGACACAAAATTTCAATTAGGTGGGAGGAATAAGTTCAAAATATCCATTATAAAACATTGTTGCTATGGTTAATAGTAGTGTATAACATTCTTAAAATTATTAAGAGTGTAGATTTTGAATTCTATTGCCAACAATAAAATGAGCCATTCTTCAATACAAATATATTTTAAGACATCATGTTGTACATATATATATATATATATGTGTGTGTGTGTGTGTGTGTGTGTAATTTTATTTGTTAATTATTGATTAACTAAAATATGTAGTTACACTAAATACCATAAAATTTTAATGCATGTTTTCTGTAAAATTTAGCTTACATTGTTTTAAAAAATTTTTTTAGTTGTAGATGAACTGAATACCCTTATTTTATTTATTTATTTTTATGTGGTGCTGAGGATTGAACCCAGTTCCTTGCACATGCTAGGCAAGTGCTCTGCCAGGGGGCTTACATTCTTTTAACAAAATTAGATTCCTAAAGCCTATCTACCCATGAATACAATTTTTATACATATAGAAACAGAAAAGGTCTAGAAGAATAGAGACCAAAGGGAAATTGTCAGTGGTTTTCTCTGGGTTGTAAGATTATGAGTGAAGTTTTCACATTCTTTTCTTTTCCCCTGGAGGTTTCATCAGAAAATAGTTACTAACATTTTTTATTAAAGATAAAATCTTCTGACTTCATAGGCAGGCTGACTATAGGCATTTATCTTCTCTACCTCCAAATACTCCATTAAAGTGACAAAAAATGAAAAACAATGTATAAACACATGTCAAAAATAAAATCAGATCAAATTGAAAAATTATAGAAGTGTATTGTGAATACAAAAGAAAGCGTCACAAAATAGACTTCAAACCAAGTGGTAAGAAGTCCTGTTCATAGCAGATACACTGCAGCATATAAAGCACAAAGGAGGAAGTATTTTTGACCATTTTGTGATTGGTTGTCATAAGTTGACCTCCTTTCTAGGGCAAGTAGAGCTATTTAAACTGATTTGTCTATAGCTGATTGACTTAATTTCACTGATTTGTGCTGACAAAGATGTAAAACTTATGTTTTGTGTTTCATTTTTCATTAGAGATAGTATATCAGAAAAATCAGGATGACATGGTTATGGGCAATTTTGCCTAAAGGTATATCTAAATTGTGGCCTCAATTTTATTTTTTATTTAGCATAAGACATGTAATAGAATATACAGATGAAAGGATGCCAACAGCAAACGAACACTGTCAATAAGTTTTATAAGTAGGCAGAGGAATGCTATAGTTGTGCAACAATATCAATGGGAGATGTTTTCCAGGACTTCTGCAAAATTTGCAGATGTTCAAGTCCCTTATACAAAATTGCCTAGTGTTTGCATATAACCTACACACATTCTCACATGTTTTAAATAATCTTTATATTACTTACAATACCTAATAAAATTTAAGTGTTCGGTAAATAATTGCTATAATTCTTGTTGAGGAATTAGTGACAAGGAAAACAGTCTATGTTAAGTAGAAATGCAATTTAAAAAAATATTTTCACTGAGATTGGTTAAATCAGCAGAGGTGGCACCCATGAAAACAGAGGGACAATTGTAAATATTGTACTGCAAGGTTAAATAAACCATAGCTGGGGAAATGTATTCAACCTTAACTGCACACTAGAATCACCTGGTGAAATTTAGAACTACAAATGTCCAGTCCTGCCCCCAGAGATTCAAATTTATTTGGTCCAGGATAAAGCCTGGGCATCCAGACTTTTTAAAAGGTAATTAGATTATTATGTAAATACAGCTAATTTTGAGAACCACTGGTCTAGACAGAGCAGTGCTTTATAAATGGTAATGTACATATGAAACAACTAATGTGGTCTTGTTAAAATGCAGGTGTGATTGGGGCTTGCAAATTTATATTTTTAACAAGCTCACAATTTATGTTGCTACTATTGGTCCATGGGCACATTTCCTCTATTTTAGTGATTTTCAAACTTGAGTGTGCATCAGAATGCACTGGAGAGCTAAGCTTCACCCCAAAATTTCTGATTCCATATGTCTGGGAGGGCAGAGCCCCCATATTTACATTTCTGATTTTTTGATGTTAATACTATTGGCTCCAGAACCACACTTTCATAAAATGTTCAGCTTAGTAGGAAGCCACTATAACCTCAGAATCTCTGCAGGGGCTCCGATTTCCACGGATTAATTGAAAGGCTGTAGATATAAAATACTTCTATTCCTACTCTTTGCTCACCCAGAATTCCAGACTGCTAGCTTTTCCCCTCTCATATATAACTAAAAGCTCTTCCCTAAAGAGAGTACAAGCTCCCCAACAAAATATTCTGAACTCTAGCACTTAGTGACCTCCTGGTTTAAAAGAGGGAGAGAAGGAAGGGGGTGGGGAGTGGAAGTAAAAGGAAAATAGGACAAATTTCCACCCAATGACCCTAAAAGCAGCAGTAGTTCTGAACTCTCACTTATACATCAGAATCATAAATGCATAGAAAACAGGATAACAAATGTATATGTATAATGTTCTCTCCTACAAGTAAATTTTGTGAGGCAAACAATATTTTAACCACAAAATCTACTGTAAGAATTATAAAATTTAGAGACAGATGTAAAGAAACAGACTCAGAGGCAAAATCAGCTTCCTTAACCAACCGAAATTATTAGCTCTGTTGCATCTAATTTCATGTCTTATTTACCTTGGACTGTTATAACAAAGCATGATAGACTGGGCATCTTTGAGAGGTTTATTTCTCACAGTTCTGGAGGTTGGGAAATCCAAAACCAAGGAGGGGAAGGAAACTGTCTTTGGTCTATTCTTATAAGGGCACCAATCCCATCATAAGGGTCCCACTCTTATGACCTCATCTAAAGATACAATCTACTTATCTTCCAAAAACCCCATCTCCAACTACCATCTCATTGGGAGTTAAGGCTTCAACATATAAATTTGGGAGAGAGAGACATAATTTCCTCCATAACATTCACCAAGTTTCTCTCTCTCTCTCTCTCTCTCTCTCTCTCTCTCTCTCTCTCTCTCGTAAAGGGAAATTCTGTATTCTTCAGATGGTTAGGGACCACAAGGCTAAACAACATATAGTTGCCACAGTCTCTGGCCTTCAACTCTTTAGGTTCAAGTGCTGCTCTAACCCCAAGATGAGAATTTTTTTGCATATAAATATTCTTACTCTGCCCATATATCAGCTCTTGTAGCCTAAGGAACAGATTGACTTTTATTTTTCCATTTTAAACACACACTCACATGCACACATACACACATTAACACATACATAAATAGTAAAAGAAACATTATGAATGAAAATTCATATGATTGTATATTCCAGTCATAATTTTGCTACAATAGTCACTTTTTATGTCCTTAAAATGTAATGTTATTTAAAATTATAATTTCCATCAAACGCTTAAGGTTATTGATTTACCACTTGAAAAGGTCTCCCAATTCCTTTCTCACAGGCTTCTATTTTGTTGCTTGTTTGAATAGGGCATGGTATTTTCCCCTTTTGCTTAACTTTAAGGATCTTTAAATAATTCAGAAAGAATTGCTGGTCTCAAAATCATCTTTGCAACTATAGATAGACAATACACTAACTATATGATATTTAAAATGCTATATGACACTAAAGATTTATGTTGTATGTGTAACTTGTATTAGTAAATGATTTATATTTGTATTAACTGTTACCATATAAAATAAAGAATACCATGTCCTATGATACTTAATCCTATGGCACTACTGCATTTTATATTTCCCTACAACGTAATCTAACTTATTGTTTCACTTTCATTAAGCATCCTTAGCTACTTATTATCATCTCAATAAATTGGGATCAATTTATCTATTACCCGATTTTTGCCTCATGGTACCAAACCAGACTCCTAAAGTCTCTGAGAAATGACTCATTTATATTTTGAAAATGGCACACCACAGGGTTACAGTTAAATAATAAGCAGAACTGGGTAGCGTTGCTGGTGGTTTAATAAAATAGGAAAAATCCAAAAGAACTGCTTGGCTTAGTAATGTTGTTCCTTAGAAAATAAAACTGGAGGTTGGGTATGTAGCATGGTGGTAGAGCACTTGCCTTATATGTGTGAGGCTCCAAGTTCAATCCCCAGCACTGAAAATAGATAAATAGTACTGTTTACTTGATTAGAGAAAGTTGCCTCTTGTCACTAATTGCACTAATTGTGATAGGATGATTTTGAGGCTTATGTGAGAATGCAAGGGAAAAGGCTTCATGCCTTCCACATGTAGCATAGGGGATAATTAAAAATGAAGGTGACTAACAGTTTACACAAGCTTATCATTTTGTAGTTTCTTTTTATAAGCTTGTGGATTATTTTATTATAGAATTACATGAATATATTCATTTGCTAAATTTATTTTGTCTCACTGTGTCATCTATAAAATAATAATTTAAAAATACTAGATTGGGCTGTGGTTGAGGCTCTGTGGTAACTTGCTTGCCTAGCATGCATGAGGCACTGGGTTCGATTCTCAGCACCACAAACAAATAAAAAATAAAGGTCCATCAACAAGTAAAAAAAAAAAAAATACTAGATTGGTGCTGGGGCTGTAGCTAAGTAGTAAAGTGCTTGTCTCACATGTGTGAGGCACCGAGTTTGATCCTCAGCACCACATAAAAATAAAGATACTGTGTGTTCATTTACAACTAAAAATATTTTTAAAAAATAGTAGATTGGTCCAAGTTAATCCAGCTGCACATGCTATTTTGTTAATTTTTGGATGTTTTCTCTATTCAGTGACTCCAATGAGAAATTTCTGAGCAGAAACAAGATAATGTGATGGGTACTTCCCTACAATGCCATGCAAAAGTTATTAGGGGTATCTTTATCAACTAAGGCAGTATTCATCCATGCTTCAAAACCATCAAGACAGTCCAAACCTTAGTTCTAAAGCAGTCTTGTGTACCATTTAAACCAAAAAAGTTGGATGAGTGCATAACTTACCCCTTTCTGATAGCACATGAAGTTTGCTTTCACCCTACATATCAGAACCATGTATATGAAATAAAATCAGCATACGAGTAAAAGAGTATTCTATATATTAGAATTGTCGAGATCTAGCTATCTTTTGAGCTATTCCAAAATTAGTTGGCATTTCACTGATACAGTTCAAGCTTCTGAAATAAAAAGACTCAGTAATCCATGCTAGACATATGCTAATCATCTTGGAATAGTGCTCAGTAAAAGAGCCTGCCGAGCAAATCTGGAAACAATCACAGTCTGCCTTATATCAGAGAACTCCCAGATGTTTGTCTGATGTGGGCTTCCCTGGCAGGTGTCACCATAAGAAGTGGGTTCCAGCCAGGGTGCTGTCAGCACTGAAAAGGCATGTCACACACCTTTTCACTGTAGTGCAGAAATCAGCCTTTTCCTCCAGATTGGAAACAAGGACCATATGGCATTTATTTTTTAAAGGATGTCACTAAGGTATCTTTCAAGGTTACCAAATGACTCCCTCATCTCCCTTTTTATAATAGACAGTTGCTAATTCTATCGTTTGGGAAGTTTGAAGGTAAAAGTTTTCTTTTTGAAGTTCATACTTATTGAATTCACTGTATACCAAAGCTCAATGATTGTGGATCTTATAAACAGGATGTTTGAGACTTTGGTCAAAATACAGAGAATGAGAAAAGTTTTATTCAAGAAAAATAACACAGATGAAAAGCCAAAGAAAAATTTCTTCTCTAACATTTTCATTATATCTTCAGATCTCTGCATTTATTCCAAGTGTTCTGCTCAGTTGTAACATCCTAATGAAAAGCAAGCTAGAGCAGGGGTACATCTCAAAGATATAGCAAACCTCCTTGTGTTTGCTTCACACACATACAAACACACACCCACCACCACCACCACCACCAGTTGACACCAATGAGCTTCGTAAACTCTGTGCCTGGCAAGAAAATTGAAAATATCCAACTCTAGGGACAAGATTAAGGTGAGGAATCTGCAGTATGTCCAAGGCATCATATCTCAGTGAAATTCTTGATAACTTGCATTAGAATATCCTGAGGTGCTTGTCAAAAACATAGATATTCAACTGCGGTTGTGGCTCAGTGGTAGAGTGCCTGTCTAGCACATGCAAGACCCTGGGTTCAATCCTCAGCACCACATAAAAATAAATAAATGAAATAAATGTATTAAAAAACAGATATTCAAACCTGGGTAGTATCTACTGATACCTATATTGCTGACATTCTGTAACAGTAAGTCTGAGATGAGTTCCATGGGTTCTAGGTGATTTCTGGGTCCACTTTTAGTATGAGAATCACTGCCATGGGTAATCTAAATATTGTTTAACTCAAGTGAATTTGGGACTCCAGGTTGGTCTTGAAATTCATCTCTTTATCTCCTCTATTTTACCAAACAGCCTAAAAGCTTTCTTATAAATTCACTCATTTAGGGTGTCCCAAGAACTCAAAAGCAGTTATAGTTCAGAAACAAGTCTTCCAGAATAGTTCCACTGTGGAATTTAGCCAAAGCTCTTTCAAAAAAACTTTGAAAGCAAGTGAAGAGATGGCAAGGGCTTCTTTTTAATTAATTGCCTCATAAAGCATTTATTCCCAGTGTTTTAAAACGGGCTTACCAAGGTTTAGCTGGTAGAAAAAAATCCTTTTCCTAATCATTCCAGGTGAAAAAAAAAAAATCAAGATATTTATTATTCTTCTTTAAGCCATTAAGGTCACATATTCCAAGGCCCAAAAAATCTTGTTCATTCTTTTTCTAATAATATTTCACATCTTTTAAGCTCCACTTAAAAAACCATAGTTTTGACATCTTTTTATGGCTTGATTATTACAATGACTTCCTATCTGATCCCCTTATTCTTATCTTTCTCCTTTCCAATCATTCTTACACACTGCCAGTGAGAGTTAATAAAGCAAAAAGCTGCTCAAAAACTTATGATTCTCATATCCTAAGAGATGTCTAGACACACTTATATCTCAGTTATGAGATATGTCATGAGTTTTTCCTTTTCCTTCTGCCAGTATAAATTCTCTCCATTCTTTTATTTGGCTCCCTGTAGGTCCATGTGAAAGGGCAAATAATCACAACAAGTATATTCTTTCTCCTTAATTAGATTTTAAACTCCTCAAGAACTGGTAGAAAATCTCTGTGATCTTCTCAATACTAAGCATATAAATATTTGTTAAATAAATTAAAGACTGAATGACACTGGATTAAGCCACCAACATCTACTCTCATCTCTTGACCTAAGGTGTCAGAGAATATTTTGTGAATTTTCTACAGACTGAGAAGTGGAGTTCAATCATGGTAATCACCTCACAGCTTTCTTTTCAGCTATAAGCAATTAGTGCCAGGAGTTTCGGATCTTTTCCACTTGCACACACACACACACACACACACACACACACACACACACACACATCTACAAGAAGGATTTAAGTTGGAGAAATAATACAAATTCTATGTCTAACTGGATCCTCTTAATAGTTCCAAATTCCAATGCGTGAAAAAAGATTCCAATCTTCACCACAGTGGAAAGTCTGTGATGTGAGAACTACTTGAAATTTTCCTTCTCAGATCAGTGACAGAGGAAACCATACAAAGCTTTTAGTGGCTACAGATGTGACTGATTTAAGTCATTGTAATAATTCTTTCAAAGGCAGTAAAACCAACCATGTCAAGCAATGTTTTAGTGCTTACGTGAGTGAAACCAATTCTAATGACAAGTCAGTAACAGAATTGCATATGCTACTTAAAGATAATGCTACATTTGTTAGGAAAAATTGTATTAAACGGAATATAATTTTATGGCTAAGTGTGTCATTTTACATTTATTATTACTCTTATTATCATGATTATTATAAGTTGTGATCAATTTGTTGGGAAAAAGATGTATATAAAATGTGTCTGAACACATATTATTAAAAAATTAGAATTTGGGGCTGGGATTGTGGCTCAGCAGTAGAGCACTTGCCTAGCACATACTGGGTTTTATCCTCAGAACCACAAAAAAATAAAATAAAATAAAGGTATTATGTCCAACTACAACTAATTTTTTTTAAAATTAGAATTGTCTTTATTAACACTTATTAGTGTATTTCCAACACTGACAGAGAAATTGCTTTCAGTTAAAATTTAATTCAAATTTAAAATTAAATCTAGATTATAGTGTTATTATATGTTCATTATATTAACAAGTTAAAGTTGCAAATTAAATGTAAATGAGGACAGCTATGTTACAAATTATATATTACAAGTTCAGGGAACAGATTGGGTTTTCGAATGTGATGTTTAATGCTATACTTTAAATAACATTATATATACTCTGATTTGTCTGTTAAATGTCTAAATTTATCTTCAATGTTTTTCCCCAAGAAAATTATTTCTCTCATAAAGTTTTAAGCAGATTAAAATAACATTTAAGACAAATGAATTTAGTTTGAAAATATTTTCAATACAATCTATAACAATGGTGTATAAAGGAAAAAATGCAGGGAGAAACTGGAAAGAAAATCTAGAGAATTGAAAATAAGCACTTATTTTCTGCTAAAATTCCTGAAGTTAAGCAATCTGTTATTACTAAAATATCAGTATGTATTTAGTAAGAATGGTAGTAAAGTAAGAAAAAAATTATCTACTTTCAAAACAAAGTTCATCACTTTTTTTTCTTTGCTTTTGTGGTATCAGAGATCAAACCCAAGGCCATATGCATGATAGGCAAGCACTTTACCACTGAGCCACACCACCAGCCTTAAAAGTTTATCTTGAGAAAAAAATGCAAGTTCTAAACATAGTTAAGTGTGTAATAGCCAGAAAATGTATTATGGGGAAACAGAAAATGAATAAAGAAATTGAATGTAACAAATTATCATGAATAATTATACATTTTTTTCAAAGAAAAAATAATAATCTAATGTTGGAAATTTACAAATCATCCAGAAAAACTCAGAAAAATATTTTAGACCTTTTTACAAATTCATTAGTTGCTCAATTAAACCACAACTTTCTTTAAATTCAGTTAAATAGTGATTAGATTTGACAGTTTACATCAATGAGCATCCAGCTGCTGTCATTTCCTGCATTTAATTTTGTATGACAGTTCCTTTACTACACACATATTTAGTGTCTTGTGTTAATTCAAGCAAGATAAACTTAAGGGAGGGAAACATTTTTTCATACAAAAATTGTTTCCATTCGGATACTTTAGCAGCATAAAAATGGTTGCAATAATGGAAAAACCATCATTCAAAACACTAAATAATGGAATAAAATATAATAAAGGACCTGCATCATTAGTTCAACCCCTTCATCTTCATATGGGAAAACAAAGCCCAGATCAGGATAATTGTTTCTTCCAATGCCTCATGCTTTCTCTTGAGGGTAGGTTTCTAATGGCAGGCTTGGCTTTCAGGATGAACTTAGGTACTTGCTAAACAACCTTGTACTTCAATTTTCGAATAATACATCAGGCTTAAAATAGGAAGAACATTTTAAACTCATTTTTGATAAAAAATATAAAAGGAATTTAAAAGCCCCAGTTGTAGAGTTTAATTCTAAAATTCCCAATCTTAACTCTGAATATCTTTTAAGTTTTACACAAATTTCTGAAATGCACCTTTTGTCTTTGTCAACTACTGCCCCAAAGAATCAGTTAATTAATTGTCTGTAAATACAACTTGTAAAGCAACAAAGAGGGTAGGTTTTGTTTTACCAGAGAGTTTAGTGCAGGAGTGTTTATTGCTTAGGTACTTGCTAAACAACCTTATACATTTTATTTAATACATTTAATTTAAAATAATATAACTTATAAAGATGCATGCCCAAAATGATATGTAAATTATTATAAAGAAAGTACCTATCATATTCTTGGTGCCTCTGCATTCAAACATAGTCTCCTGGGCTTTTTCTCTGCTTCCCTTTACTCCTTTACCAACTTTACTTCTATATAAAGCTTCTGAAGAGTGAGACGTGACTATTTGCATCACTGGACCCTGATAGTTTCACCCTTTACACCTGTATCCCTGGTAAACACTGATAGGATGCATTGCTGGGAATAGGGAGGAAAAATATAATGAAAATAGTAACCACCTGAAAGATGGGCAGGCTCCATTCTAGAAAACTCAAGACAAATATTGAGTAGGAAATAAGTGAGTTTGCCTTTCTCCTCTGGTGCATGCCACAAGGATGGATGCTGTTTTATTAGAGGATAGTTTTTGAGGCAAAACTCATATCACATAAAATAATCATTATAAAGCAGTATGCAATTCAATGGCACTTAGTACATTCTAAATGCTTTACAGCTGTAACTTCCATTGAGCTACTAACAATTCATCACCCCAATGGAAAACTTGACAGGCATTAGTCAATCATACCCCATTACCCTTCATCCTAACCCCTCACGAACTCCAATCTATCTTCTATCTCTATGGATCCACATATCCTGGATATTTCACAAAGATAGAATTGTCACTATTTGTATCTGCTCCTTTCACTTAATGTTTTTGAAAGCCATCCATATTTTATTATGGCTGAATAATATTAATGGGCATTTGGGTTATTGCTACCTGTGGGTTATTTTGAATAGTGTTCTACCATGAACTTCTAAGTAGAAACTTTTATTTGCATTTCTGTTTTAAATTCTTTTACATATTTAACTAGGAGTGAAGTTGCCAAGTCAATTCACAATTCAATGTGGTTGATTTTGAGGAATCAATATTTTTAAGAAAGTAGCTGTACCAATTTACATCCCACGAACAATGTAATAAGGGCTCCAGTTTCTCCACATCCTGACAATTTTTTTAATATTTTGTTTTGTTTGTTCATCATATTACTGGGTGTAAAATGGTTTTAATATTTATTTCCCTAATAACCAATGATTAGTAGCATCATTTCATGTGATTTTTACCATTTGTATATTTTCTTTTTCTTTTTATTGATCATTTAGAAATTATACACACACAATATATGTATATATAATCATGTCATCTCTAAATAGATAGTTTAATTGTTCCTTTTGAATTTTTAATTTTTCCTTGATTAATTTTTAGTTATAATTATTATATGTATACATAATATGTCAAAATACACTCTACTGTCGTATATATCTAGAAAGAACAAATAAATTTTTTTAAAAAATTAAAAACTTAGGGTACATTTTATGACATAATCACAAAAGTATGAAATATAATTTGTTCTAATTCAGTCCCTAACAGTTCTCCCTCTCCCTGTGCCCCTCCCTCTGCTCTACTGGTCTTTCTGAATTTTACTTTTTTTTAATTAGCGTTTTGTGGATATATTTGATGTTGGGATTCTCTGTGCTATATTCATGTATGTACATATGAAAGTTAGGTCAGATTCATTCCACTTTTCTTTCCTTTTCCTGTCCTGCCTCCCTCCCCCTCAATCCCCCTTTGTTTACTCCATTGATCTTTTCTTCATTTTGATGAAATTCACACTCTTCTTTCTTTCTTCCTTCCTTCCTTCCTTCCACCTGCCCTTCCACCTTCCCTTCCCTCCTCATCCATCCATCCATCTTTCTTTCTTTCTTTCCTTCCTTCCTTCCTTCCTTCCTTCCTTCCTTCCTTCCTTCCTTCCTTCCCTCCCTCCCTCCCTCCCTCCGTCTTTCTTTCTTTCTTTCTTTCTTTCTTTCTTTCTTTCTTTCTTTCTTTCTTTCTTTCTTTCTTTCTTTCTTTCTATTGTTGTCTGATTGTTCTAGCTTGGACTTTCAGTATAATATTGAATAGAAATGGTGAAAATGAACATCAATATCTTTTTCCTGATCTTAGAGGGAAAGTTTTGAGTTTCCACAATTGCAATGGTGTGAGGTATGATGTTAGGTATGAGTTTTTCATAAATATTCTTTATCATGTTGAGGGTGTTCCCTTTTATTACTAATCTTTTGAAAGGGGGTTACACTTCTCTATGATTTTTCTTCATCAATTAAGATGATCATGTTATATGTCAAAGTATTATATTCTTTCTTATTTTTGTATGGTTTGTAGTAATGTGCCCAGTTTCATTGATTTCATGTTATTATTAGGTACTGGGCATTGAACTCAGGGGCACTCAACCACTGAGCCACATCCCCAACCCTATTTTGTATTTTATTTAGAGACAGGGTCTTACTGAGTTGCTTAGCACCTTGCCTTTGCTGAGGCTGGCTTTGAACTCATGATCCTCCTGTCTCAGCCTCCTGAGCTGTTGGGATTACAAATATGTGCCACCATGCCCGGCTCATTGATTTTACAAATTTGATAATTCTTTATTTTTTAAAATCTAATCATTGGCTCATTATACTAAAGGTCTGTCTAGTTTGTTAGTCTTTTCAAAGAATCAACTTTTGATTTGGTTATTCTATCATTTTTTATTCTCCATTTCATTTATTTCCATTCCAATTTTCTTAATTTTTCCTTCTGCTAGATATAGGTTTAGCTTGTTCTTCTTTTTTAGTACCACAGGTTTTACATTATATTATTAATTAGGGAATTTTATTTTTTTATGTAGGCCTTTTCAGCTGTATATTATCCCACTGCCTTCTGTTTTCTATGGTTTCTGATAAGGAAATTGTTAATATTGTTGATCCTTTATACATGAGAAGTCACTTTTCTTGATGCTTTAAAAATTCTCTCCCTTTTCTTGGCTTTCACCAGTTTATGATATGTTGAGTATAGATTTCCACGAGCTCAGAGTTCCTTGGTTTGCTTGGATGTGCAGATTGATATTTGTGTTTCTTATTTTTATCAAATTTGGGAAATTTTGGCTACTTATTCTTCGAATATTCTTCCTGCCTCTCTCTCTCTCTCTCTCTCTCTCTCTCTCTCTCTCTCTCTCTCTCTCTTTCCCCCTCTCCTTCCCCCTCTCTCTTCCTTCCCTCACTCTCTCCTTACTCTTCTTCCCACCCTCCATTTCTGGGACTTACATTGTACATATTTTAGTGCACTGTATATTGTCCCATGGGGATCTTATGCTACTCATTTCTGTTCATTCTTTTTTGTTGTTGTTCCTCAGACTGGATATTGCAATTGATTTAGGTTCAATTTCTATTCTATTTCTATTCTATTTCCTCAAATCTTCTGTTGAGCCACTCTAATAATTTTCTTATTTAAGTTATCATACTTTTCAGCTCTAGAATTTCTATGTGGTTCTTCTCCCTTTTTATTAATTTTTTTCTTAAATAAGGGGAATATTAATATATTCTTAATATACTAATATATTAAGTAACAAGTGTAAATTATCATAGAACTTTTGGATGGTGGAGTAAGGACCTCTATAGATATGCAACAAAACATTGGAAAAGTTGAAAAAACTCAAAAAGTATTGTAATAAACAAAGATAATTTATTTTTAGAAGTGGCTGAATATTGGTAAGAAAAGAAAGGTTTATGGTCTTTTGCTTATCCAATACTCCCATAATTTTCATGAGGGAATTGCTCTCTCTAATTATTTTGACATGTTTTTCTTTAGTTCTTTTTATGTAATCATAATAGATTTAAAGACTTTAGCTAAAAGGTCAATATCTAGGCCCCTTAGTAACATTTTCTATTAACTTTTTTCCTATGTATGGGCCATACTTCCTTATTTCTATGTGTACCTCACAATTTTTGTTGCAAATTGGACATGTTAGATATTATTTTATGGTAATTCTTGAAATCTGAGTTACTCCCTCACTGTCAGTTTTATTACTTTTCTTTATTATTTTACCTGCTGTTTGTTCATTTAATTGCCTTCCTGAACTAATTCTATAAAGTAACTGGCCAATGTATATTCCTTTTGCTAGGTTACTGGTCAGCTAATGATTGGGCAGAGGTTTCCTTGAAGGCTTGAACCCAGTACATCTTGCAGTCTTTTCCAAGAGATTCTGTATAAATTGGAGCATGCCTTCAACATTCAGTGAGGCAGTTTACAACTCTTAGTCTTCCCATTCTGCTTGTGCAAGGGCTCAAGTTCAAATAGAGATAAAAGACTGGTTTCTTCCCATCTCTTTCCACAATGTGCAAACAACTCTGCATATGCACATAGCCTTCTAGAATGCCTAGGAAATTGCCCCATGAGCACCTTATTCTTCATATAAGGATTCTTTTAAGCTTTTGCTCAGCTTCTTGTTTGAGCCAACTGGTATTACTATCTCAGACAACTGTAATGTTAAACAATTGCCACTGTTTCATTTTCACAAATGTACTGGGGCTGAAGACGTTTTTGTACAGTACACTAGGAGTTAGGTATAATAACTACAACGTATATGGAATAGGTGTTTTCTTCCTGGGAGCTACAGGATAGGCCAAATAATAGCAGAGCTCTGGAAATGGGTATGTTCTAAAAATTGGACTTTTTGAAGAGTTCTTCCTCTAGTTATAACTGAAAGCCTGCTTATTCTCACAGCTCTATGAGGTTTCAAGTTTGTAAAGAAGGGATTGGTTAAACAAAAGACCATAAACCTGCTTATTAATATCCAGTCATTTCTAAAAATAAATTATCTTTGTATTGTTACACTCTTTTGATTATTTTCCAGAGTTCAGAAAAAATTGAGTTTTTTTCAATTTTTCCAGTCTTTTGTTGCTTTTATGGACAGGCATATCTATAGAGGTCCTTACTCTACCATCCAAAAGTTATGTGATGGTTCACATTTATTAGAGTTAGTGTTCAGTGTTATTGAGTGATTTGACTTAAAAATCTCTATTAATAAAATATATATTTTTGTAGCATATCATATCAAAAACAGAAGATATTAATGTAATTGGAATAATAAATATAATTCAATAAATGTAGATATATGCATTGGCATATTCCTGTGAAAGGTATTTCTCTCAGATATATCTACTACATAATACCTTCTGTATATTGAAATTATGCTACTATTGCAAAAATATCCTGTGGATAAAGTAAGACATGTTCACAAAACTAAAACTGAGAAACTATGTCAAAATATCTAGATAATACAGCAGATGATTTAAAATAGCAAAAACAAAGCTTGTTAATGTCATAATGGCAATGTATATTTATCCTTCCACATCCAGTCTCTATATGATACATAGAACAAAGCTATTAGGAAAGTGGGTAAGTTTAATTGGCCTAATGAGAATAGAACTAGAACTTTTGTCTCTATTGCATAGTGGCTAAACTTAATTAATCCAACACTTACTTTGGATATTAGAGTATACTCTGTTACTTCTGCAAGGATGAAGCATGAATGAAAGATATAAAAATCCTCATTTGGAAAGGGTTTCAACCTCCCCTAGCAAATATTTTACCAAATCCTTGTGTTTCTTTGATATGGTTATCTTCTAATAAAAGAGCTAGCAAAAGTGAGAAGCAAGCCCATTTACAAAATAATTAGCTATTTAAAAACTGAGGTTTCACACTAGAGATCTACATACATTTGGGGGGAATCACTTATTTGACAGATAACACTTGAAGGAATAAACTAGCATATTATTTCAGTTTCTTATAGACAAGAGGGAAAATTGCCTTTGTAATTAGGTATCTATGAAGGCAATTAAATTGCTTTTCAATCTTGTACTTTTGAAAAAATGCATCTTCTCTGGCTTAGTAATGAAATAGAAATAAAAATGGATCTATAAATCTTATTTGCACTTAGCTATAGTTGTTGGAGCAGTTTTGTTCTTCTGGCTTCAGAACTGCAAAAGTTGTTGACATGCTCCCCACAAAATGATCCCTTTCATGTGCACTTCAGTTATATCTCAGAGCAACCTACACAATAGGATATATGGAAATAATAGCACACTTGTGCCACAGAGAAATATAGAGACATGTTAAAGAACAAATTATGGCATGCTACAAAACAGTGTTCTCAAATTTTAATATATATGTATATCACCCAGAGTAACTTGTGAAAATGCAGGTTTTTATACAGGAATTCTGGGTAGAGACTGAGGTTCTATATTTCTTAAAAAGTTCCCATATGAGATAAAGTCTGATGTTCCTTGGATCACACTTTTTTTGAGTAGAGAAGAAGTGAATATATATGGTTTCTGATTTGGGCTTTACCATAACACATCATGTTTGTTATTTTCCTTTTTTTATATTAATTCATTTCTGGTTCCTTTTTTGTTATATTAATTCCTTTCTGGGACCAGGAAAGACATAAACAAATTTAAAGACATCAAGTCACTAAAATTATAAACAAAAATAATATATCCTGTGGATAAAGTAAGACATGTTCACAAAACTAAAACTGAGAAACTATGTCAAAATATCTAAAAAGATAATACAGCAGATGATTTAAAATAGCGAAAATGCTATCCCAGTTTTGCACAGAGTGCCACAAATAGAGCATTGGATTTGGTGTCAAGAATCTTTGAGTTATAGCATGGGCTATACTTTATCTAGCTAGATGAGTGATTCCTTAGGCAGCTCATTGGCCTCTCCCCCTGCCAAGTTAAAAAAAATGGATTTGAAATAACGGACCTCCAAGTTCCCTTGTAGCTCTAACACTTTTTTTCTCTGTGTTCCTCTTGTGAAACTTTTGGCCAAGATAGAGAATTTTTCTCCCTTTTTAAATCTCTGATTTTTTTTTTTATCTAAGGGATGCCATAATTCCTTTAGGTTGAAGGAAAATATGAAGTTACTCAGAGGTGGATAACTAAGTGAATGCCAGGTTTCCATATAGGCAGCATTAATTTGATGGCCTTTCAAGTCCTTGGTAAATCAAATGGGTTTACTCCTCCAGCCCCCACCAACAGTGAATTGACCCAGCTGGACTTTGTCTAAGGTCATAATTCCAAGTGAGGTTCTGCCAAAGGCCATTACCCAAGTTTAGAGGAACATCCACCCTACCACTTCCCTTGTCTCACAGACTGGCCTATTAATTAATTACAGATGGAATTTTCTGCCCATTTATGTCATTGATGGAATAACAGAAAGGTCAACCAGATCCATTCTAGATGTTCATAGTTACCAATACTGTAAGAAGATTTCTTGGTGCCTTTAGCAATAATGCAAGTGACCTCTCAGAGAAATTTAGAAAAATGTCATAAAAGTCTGTAAGAATATTTTTCTTTAAATTGTAATTGAGAAATAGTAGAGTGATCTAGTTATGGGATAGGGTTTGGATCTTCATTCTGCCACTGTATGAGAATGGGGGAAATTGACCTTTCTTGAGCTAGTTTCCTCCCATATATGATATGATTGTTTGGAGGATTAAATAAGGTTTGTTACTCAAACTGTTATCCACAGATCAGCAGCATCAACATCACCTAGAACTATGTCAGACACGCAGAATTTTAGCCATGCTCCAGACTTAATGAATCAGTATCTTCAGTTCTACAGGATTAATATATGTTTGTATGTCATTCATATGCACATTGAAGGTTGAGACGGACTGCTGTATGCCAAGAATTCAGCACAGTGCCTATTTTATAGGAAGCATTCAGTGATCAGGGATCATTCATGTTAGAAATTTTCTTTCTCACTTGAGCCTAACCGCTACTCCAAGATGTTGGCATGGCAATTATTTCTAGTTTGCCTAACTTTCTGCTTTCATTGCCTGGATATGCCTCCAGCCTTTTTATTACCATAATGCCATCTGGCTTTTGTTCTGTTGTGTTTCCCCAACTCTCCTCCATCTCTCATAGTTATCAGGATTTGAGGATCTATTTTAATGAATACCACAGTAGCTGACATACAGAGATTACTTCCATATTTTACATATTTACCACATATTTACTTTCTGGACTGAAACATGTCACATTCTATTTCATATCTTGGTCATTTTTAATTTAGTTGTTGACATGGAATCAGAAGTTAATATTATGTCCCTATCTTTTTCTAACTTTGTTATCTCAGGTAAGTCACTCGAATTTTTTGAGCTTCTTATGTGAATCATAATTATTTATGGTAAAATAGGTATAGCATTCCATAGTACATGCACAATAAATTATACCACTTAATATTGTCATCATTGTATTTTTATTTTCACATTATCTCTGTCACATTTTCCTCACAAAAACTAGACAAGTAGTATTACATCTACATCCAAATAAAAAAATGAAATCTTAAAATGTGAATTAATGATTTGCCTAAAGCCATACAGTTAATGGGCAAAGAACCACCCTGCCTTCCCCCCCTATATCACATTAATTCATGATGTAAGTAACAAGGAACAGCATAAAAAAACTATGTATTTGGGCAAGTGAACAGAATTGAGAATGCCAAATGGGGGTATAATCAATGGTCATTCTGGGGAAATTGCCTCTGGTTTAATACAAGTATATCAAAATCAAACTAGTTAGGGTTCAGGTTATAAGCCTGAAATTAGATGCTAGAATAGGAGGCTATACCAAATAACCATCCTCACAATATCAGCTTCAGAAACAGCCCAGAGACTACTGCATTAAGTCAGTGAAGACTCTTTTTTACTTGCCTCCCTTAGAGAATCACATATCTATAACTGGATGCCTCAAGCATGGGCAATACTAGCGGGCAAATTGAATTAATGAGTAAAGAATTATTGGCAAGTCCAACTACAAAACCCTCT